>NC_080710.1:9935779-9973279 GCF_019097595.1 Hemibagrus wyckioides | reverse complement strand
ATACTGGAGTTTGGTGTTTTGCTTTAGAGAGCATCTGACTTGTTTAACCTCGTTCACCTCTCATCTCTGGACGCTGGTGTCATGATGCCACAAGTGTGAATCATACACAGCATGTAAACGGTGGGGATTTTCCCACCATCATGAACAACTGAGGAAGATTCTCATCAGTGTTGAACCATGTAACTATGATAACTAGGAATTTCATGTCTCAGCCATCTGAGGGAAATGCATTGTCTTATTCTATGCTAGGATTTCTTTTGTCTTTCAATTATTTTTACTTATTTCTTTGGAAGTATAAAAGGAGAAGTTTACCTCCAGAACTACAGACCCAGTGTTTACAAAGCGAACAGGCGAAGACCGAGGAAGTGCAAATAAGTCAAACACTCTTTACTAACAAAGAGGTAGAAGGAGAATGTCTGGGTGTGCACAGTCATGTTATTTCCAAGAGGACGTAATGTTTTAGGTTTAAAACCATTTCCACATCCAGGGTACACACATGAACGGACCATTTTAAACAAAAAACTGACACAAAGACACACACAACAACTTTGGAGCGGTCCTCCCTCTCCACACTAGTAAACACTGGGTCTGTAGCTCCGTGTACGTCACGCATGACCTTCCGACGTGATTACATAGTACATGGCGTCACTGACGCGCATCCCAGAGCTAGTTCTAGAGGAGCTTTTGTGGTTAAAAAGTATACAATTTTTTGTTTACCTGGGATGGGATCATTAAGAGCTCTCTGAAGCTGCATTTAAACTGCATTGTGGAAGTTGCCCCTTATGGGCACCACTGAAGTCGACTATATGGAGAAAAATTCCTCAAAAAACATCATTTCTTTACGACTGAAGAAAGAAAGATGTGACCATCTTGGATGACAAGGGGGTGAGTCAATTATGTGTAGATTTTTGTTCTGGAAGTGAACTTCTCCTTTAAGTATCTCTTGGAATTTTATCATTCATATATACAGGGGTTGGACAATGAAACTGAAACACTGGCCAATGTAGTGTTGGAGGTGTCATGACTAAATTTGACCAGCCTGGTGGCCAATCTTCATTGATTGCACATTCCACCAGTAAGAGCAGAGTGTGAAGGATTAATTAGCAGAGTAATAGCACAGTTTTAACCGGAGTTAAAACCACATCCAACAGGAGTAACTGTGGACGCAAGAGGAAGCTGTCTGAAAGAGATGTCTGGGTGCTAATCCGGATTGTATCCAAAAAACATAAAATCACAGCTGCCCAACTCACTGCAGAATTAAATGTGCACCTCAACTCTCCTGTTTCCACCAAAACTGTCCGTCGGGAGCTCCACAGGGTCAATGTACATGGCCGGGCTGCTATACCCAAACCTTTGGTCACTCGTGCCAATGCCAAACGTTGGTTTCAATGGTGCCAGCAGCGAAAATCTTGGGCTGTGGACAATGTGAAACATGTATTGTTCTCTGATGAGTCCACCTTCACTGTCTTTCCCACATCCGGGAGAGTTACGGTGTTGGAGAAGCCCCAAAGAAGCGTACCACCCAGACTGTTGCATGCCCAGAGTGAAGCATAGGGGTGGATCAGTGATGGTTTGGGCTGCAATATCATGGCATTCCCTAGGCCCAATACTTGTGTTAGATGGGCGCGTCACTGCCAAGGACTACCGAACCATTCTGGAGGACCATGTGCACCCAATGGTTCAAACATTGTATCCTGAAGGTGGTGCAGTGTATCAGGATTATAATGCACTAATACACACAGCAAGACTGGTGACAGATATATATATATATATAGCTGTTTCAATTGAAATATAAGTATAATTACAGACTGTACAGTATGTACAATAAATTGTATTACATAAATATATTATAAATAAAGGAATTTAAAATGTAATCAAAATGAAATCTATCCTTTTCCTGTGCCTCTTGTTCTACACAGGGTTGTGGGGACACAAGGCAGGGGACACCCTGGACAGGATGCCAGTCCATTGCATGGCACAATCACACACACTCACAAACACGTTCACACACTATGTACACTTTAGATGCCAATCACTCAACTTATGTCTTTGTATTTTTAATATTTAGAGAAAACCCCCGAAGCGCAGGGAGAACATGCAAACTCTGCACAGGTTGAGAATCAAACCCCCAACCCTGGAGATGCAAGGCAACCCCATCTAACCCCATCCTGCCCACAGTATAAATAAAATATTGCATGAAAATGAACAGCTGATTTTTAACAGCAGAACTATAGCATTGTAATGTTAAACATGCTTGTGTTAGAATGATGTACCTGGTTTGCACTTTTCTGACCTTATAACACACAGTTATAGAAGGGAATTTGTTAATAATCATCACATTAACCTGTGTCACCATGATGAGATTCTCTTTCGAGCCTGGTTCAGGGTCTCAGCGAGATTTTCTTCACCGCCGTCACCTCTGACTTGCTCATTAGGAACAAATAACAACTTCAAATGTATATATATATTTGTAAATGTTTTGTGGCAATGTTCAAGGTTAAAAGCATTTCACAAATAAAAGCAAATTATTTTTGCAAACCAAAAAAAAAAATGAATGTATTAAACCCTATGATTCATAACTGGTCATGACCCAACACTGTCCGATCAAATAAAACCCAACATGTGATCTGTTACATACTGACCCATCAGTGTTTTAGAGAAATGATTAAAACCAGGTTCCATTAAACCCAGCATTATATATAGTGGTTGTTTTAGATGGTCACTGCACAGTGCATAATGCACCAAATATCCTCTATTCTTACTGTATAGTGTTCTGTACTTCATCTACATGACAAACTCCTGCATCAGATTATGAACCTGTATGCTTTATTGCTTTGCTAATTCAGCTCAGCTAATCAGAATTTGAAAAATATGCTAATAATGAATCTGCATTGCCCCCTGGCTGTGTACGTGATGTGCACTTGGTCACGTCAAGACTCAAGTGCTGAAAGGTTACAACACCACAGAGGTTTGTTGTCTCTTCCACCACACCACAATCCGCTCATGTGGGTTGAATCAGGAGTGTTGAAATATGTAGAAGACAAAACTGTGTAGAGCAATGGCCCTCGAGGACAGAAGTCTGAAATGTCTTATTTAACCCAGAGTGGGATGCGGGTTGATGTCTGTGTGGCTGGTGCCTGTCTGACCTCCGTCTAAACTGTTGTTTACTGTTGGGCTGAGGTTTATGTGGCAAAAACAGTCTCAGACACTGGTAACGCGATGCCTTCAGTTCATTACCCCGGCTCATTCGACTACTTTATATGGAGTGTGTGTGTGGGTCTTAATGATGTTGTTGTGTTTTTTGGAACAGTATGGGAATGGCAGGCTGCTCCATGTCTCACTCCACTCTAATTCAGTGCATATGGCCAGTGCTGGCATGACCAATGGCTCCTCAAAGAATCTGACACGCCAGAATTTAATTAGCAAAGTTTATAGGTTCTCCAGTGAGCGAAACACGAGAGCAGCTCTGGGAACATGGTAATCATAAGCAGGCACATGATTTTACATTAACTCCAGGAAATTAGGTAATTTTCTATTTGGCTGCTTTGTGTACATATGTGTATGTGTTGTGGTGGTGGTGGTGGTGGTTACAGGTGATTTGTATTAGAATCCAAAAACAACTTACGGAAATGACCGCAATAAGAAACACCACCAATGTATTTAAAGGAAAACAATACCACTCGAGCATGTGACCGCTAAATGAATTGTCCAATTAAATATCTATTATCTTGTGGCCCATGTGCAAAAGCTTGCTCAACACTTAACCTTGTGGGGTTAAGAAACCAATATTTAACTGTGATTTATAGGAAATCCTTCAATGTGTAACAGAAGTATCATAATTATCAAAAAAAAAAAACTATGGATTTTTATTGGCTCAGGTTTCAGGACACAGAAGTTCACAGCACTTGCTTGACATTGTTGTTTGCTTATTGAAAGCTCCTTTATCTAACTAGAGGCTGGTGCACTAGGTAGTGGACATCCCACTCTACTGTCTTCTCCATTTACAGGCATGCGAGTCTAAGCTGTGCATCACACTGCTCATTCTCCACGATATTCTGATGGTAAAACATCACCGATCTAAGTATTATGAATGCAGTGGTCATCTAAAGCAGGTCCTAAAGCGGGTCAGTGTCTGGTGCATGTTAGTCAGGTGGTTTTCACCATCCCTGATTGTTAAGCCAGGGAAATATAATGCTAGTTAAGATGGAGAAAGATGGCTGCATGAGACCATATGCATCATACATCGACCTGGGACTTTCCCAGACAATTAGGTCAAACGTTTGTGGGAACAGCTGACCATGTACTTGTTTTGAATCCCATTCCAGATTTCTCCTTCACTGCTGTTGTAATCACCTCCACCTTTCTGGGAAGGTTTTCCGGTGTGGATGTGAGGTTTGTGTTCATTCGGCCACAAGACCTGTGGTGTCCAATCTTATCCAGAAAGGGTCGGTGTGGGTGCAGGTTTTCATTCCAACTGAGCAGAATCCACACCTGAGTCTAGTGAAAGCCAAGATCAACTCATTAAACAGGGGGAATCAGGTGTATTACTTCTGCTTCGGTACCCACACTGGCCTTTTGTGGATAAGATCGGTCACCCTTTCACAAGAGCATTCATGAAACTGGAGACTGATTTTGTGCTAGGATTCCTGGTGTGCACTCGGTGTTCCAGTTCATCTCAAATAGTGTTGAGTGGGTCAGAGATCTTCCATTCCAACCTTCGTGGACCTTGTTTTGTGCACAGGTGCACAGTCATGCTGTAAAATGTTTAGTTCCAGTGAATGTAAATTGTAATATTACAGCAGAGTAAGACATTATATACACAATTCTCTGCTTTCACCTTTGTGGCAAAAGTTTTGGTCATATAGCATGTATGCATGTACACAGGAAAGCACCACCTCTGTTCACTATAACCACTGGGATTAATAATAATGATAAAAAAAAACACAAGAGAGATAAAGCGAGTGATATCAAGACATTTCTTCTTTATTGCAGAGGGCTACTTCAGATCAATTCAATATAAGCAATAAAGCACATTTGTTTACAAGGTCACTCGCACACGCTAGACACACATCCCCTTTACAGAAGCACACTCGAGAGCAAATCTGTTTGCATTCATAAGGCATCTATATTTCAGACAAGTCTAGGCTCATGTTCCCTGTCCCTTTTGTTAGCGTCAAGATGTCAGATAATATAAGGACTTAACACGACACTGGGATTGTATCAATCCTGATTCAGGAGTGCTTACATGAATATTTGAGGAATATGGTCCTTGGATATCAGCATGTGGTGCTCTGTTACTGTCCATCATAATCAAATACTTCAACTCCATTTCAATGTCCCATAATAAAAAGCTCTTAAGTGTTCTCATGAATATAACTCAGTGCAAATCAGACCTCAGCACGAAGGTGTCTGTGTCTTTTCCTTCTCATTGGAGCAAATTAAACACAGCAAACTCCTTCAATTCTAATCAAAACCAAACTTCTTACTCTTGCATAGTATAGCTCAGTGATGAGCACAGGCACAAAACTCCCTGTAACCCTGCATTACAAACCCTACAACAGACCCATTCCATCTGGCCCTTATAGAAATCTGTTTCTGGTAACAAAATATCATCTCCATGGCTTAAAAACAGGTCATTTTTTGTGTGTACAGCTAATAATCTGAAAGCTAATATTTTTCCTACTACAAAATTTGTATTCAACCAGTAATTCAAATGTGTATCATATTAGTCCCATTATCAAGATTCTTCTTAAAAAAACCAAAACAAATAAAGTCTGATGGCACTCATGCAAAAGCAATGCCAAGAAATACAGTCAAGTATAGAATGTCTGAGCGTAGGAATTATAATGAATTCAGAAAGGTGGCGATTACCCACAATTCCTTTCAATTACATTCTTTATTATTGCCCAAACCCTGAGCTGTGTCAAAAGCAGGCAGAGCCTCGACAGTGATGAAGGGAGGGAAACAGTTTCTTTGAAAGGCGGCACACACAGCATCACAAAGACGTTGCTGCTAGTGCAGGGAGGGCTGCGAAGGATGCATGCATGACGACTTTTAAAAAACGTGATCTGAGAACGAAAGATCCTTTCGATTTATTGAATTCTGACATGACTCAGTGTCTTCCTGCCCATTGCCTGGGTAGGTAGTAATTTTATGTGTCAGTCACACCCCTGGTCTGTTAAGATCTATTCAGAAAAACTGAACAGCTCTTCCTGATTTGAAAAAAGTGCTTCAGATATCCACTTCACTCTCTTTTCACTTCTGTGGTTCTCTACTTCTCATTGTCTCATAGTCACCTCTTATTTCATGGCTGGCTTTTGTATTTACTTGGTTGTATTTACCGACTTCCCCATCATGCACCTGGCTTATTTGTTCTGAAACTGCATGCTGGGTCTTGAAGCACCGAGGCTTCCATTTGTCTTTTCTCTTAGTCTTTCTAAATTAGTGACCTTCTGCTTACCTTTGGCAATAAAGCTGTGAACTCACAGATTCATGATCAATCAATGATTGTACTCGATACACAGTCTGCGCAATTGGCCGACTGTAATTACATTCAATCTAACCTCTCTTAACGCAAGATGAAATGAAAGCGTTTAAATTACTATCATGATACAAAGCTGAGAGAGGGTCTAGAGGTACACACACTCAGCTGCTTACACAAGAGCAGGAACAGGCATATCAAGGAGTGTATGATCTGCAAGTGTCGTTGAAAGCACTGATTACTTGACTGAGAAACAAAAGTAAAATTGAACAGAGTTCTTAATACGCGGATAAGAGGGGAATCGGAGAAACCGAATGAGACAGAATGAGCGCTGAAATCCTCCCTCACTCGCACTCGTTCTCTCCCAGCAGGCCAAACATGTTCAAGCTGTAGGCCTTGCCTTTTTTATCCGACCTCACGCTCTCATCTTCGTCGTCTCCATCAGCATCCTCGTCGTCATCTGCGTCTCTGTCGTCTTCCTCCTCTGGCTCAGAACTTGACTCTTCGTCGTCCTCATCCCTCTCTCCGTTCTCTTCATCATCGGGCCTTCTTCCCTGCAAAGCGATGATTTCTGGCAAATCTGGGTGGGACTCCCATTTATCTAAAGGGGTAATTACAGTATTAATTTCATCATTTAATTTAATCTCTCACAAAAGGGACTGCATTAAAGAGAAAAAAGGAAAAGAAAAGAAAGAGGTTTGAGGCAATGCTAGAGCTGGGATGAGACGGTTAAAATCTAGGGCACCAGAACTGCTGAACTTCCTTGAACATTAAATTAAAATAAAGAATATTTTTAACCTTTGTTCTGTGTGTATCCTGGTGGCCTGAAGCACAGACACAAGCGCCCGTCCATGGCCAAGCGCAAAAGGCTGTTAGCGGCTCGATAGACATCATTCCGTGCTGCTTTTGCTGTCTTGTAGCCTCTTCTCTCTGCCCATGCTGTTCATGCGAGGAAGAGCAACAGAAGGGAAGTGGTGATGAGAAATATGTTCCCATTCTCTCAGCGATCAACAGTAACCCTGGTGCCAGCATTTCTGAAGTCATTAACATCTATGTCTATTTATGTCTGTAACCAACGCACAGACGGACTGACGACAGGAAGCTAATTTTGTGCTTTATTTATAAAAAATAAATGAGATTCTCCAAATGATAACTGCAAACTTGTTCATTTTAAACAGAACACCACTAACTCAGTTACCTTCACACACATCCCAGGCTGTCCACTCGTGCGTGTTGGGAGTGTGTAGTGTTTCAGCGCTCTGTTCTGGGTGTGTGAGTTTCAGTACTGACAGGAAAGGAGTGTGCTCGCACAGGTATCCCACTGAGCTGTAGGGTTCCTGCAGCTGGGACACGGGGTAAATGCCAGCCAGAATCTGACACGCACAGAGACCAACAGTCACATCTCTGGAAATAGGGTTTGCATTGCATTGATTTGTTATACCATGCACTGTGTGTGTGTGTGAATCATTTTACCTGTAGCTGTTTGCTGACTTGAGAGGGGAAAACGAGTCCAGGACAGTCACACAGTTTAACAGTAGGGGTGAGGTAGTACGTCTGGAAATACTTTGTGTGACCAGGAGTCCGAGACACGCTCACAACCTTCCTACCAACCAAACTATTCAACACTGAAGATTTTCCTACATTAGGAAACCCTGCAGGAGCAAACAGATTTTTATTAGGAATTGACAGGAGAATATACTATATAGCCAAAGGTTCGTGGACACCTGAACATCACAGCCATGTAAACGTGGGCTTTCGTCAATGTGTAGTTGAAAACACACGTCTCTGTATGCTTTAGCATTACAATTTCCCTTCATTGGAAGAACAATGGCTGAACCTGTTTCAACAGGACAATGCCCCTGAGCACAAAGCAAGATCCAAGGTTCCATTGTTTTTGCTTCAAGACATTTGATTTGAAATCAGAAGATGAATATGAGACAATACACCGACCAGACATAACATTATGACCAATATTGGTCATATGTATGCCTAATATTGTGTTGGTCCCTCTTTTGCTGTCAAAACAGCCTTGACCCGTCATGCACTGTGTATTCCGACACCTTTCGATCAGAACCTGCATTAACTTCTTCAGCAATTTGAGCAACAGTAGCTCGTCTGTTGGATCGGATCACACGGGCCAGCCTTTGCTCCCCACGTGCATCAATGAGCCTTGGCCGCCCATGACCCTGTCTCTGGTTCACCACTGTTCCTTCCTTGGACCACCTTTGATAGATACTGACCACTGCAGACCGGGAACACCCCACAAGAGCTGTAGTTTTGGAGATGCTCTGATCCAGTGGTCTAGCCATCACAATTTGGCCCTTGTCAAACTCGCTCAAATCCTTACGCCTGCCCATTTTTCCTGCTACTAACACATTATTGTTATTTAAGTCACCTGGTCATAATGTTATGGCTGATCGGTGTATATCAGAATTTCAGCTTTTACTGTTGCTCAGGTGTGGTGTGTTCGATTTACTGTTAAAACAATTAAGCACAGAATGTCTACTCCTGGCTTGAACCCTGGGTTTCTGTGCATTTGTTGATAAACCAACCTGAAGACAAGGGACCTGTTCAAGGAAGACAAGCAAGCTATTACAAAGCTGAGAAAACTCTACTAAAGCCATTGCACAAGCATAGAGAGTGAGAGGTCTCATCACAGACACCTCTCATCCCCATTATGAACTGTTTGTACATCTCATCAATCATCTAATAACTAAACCACAGCATTAGACTTCATAATTAACAGTTACTGTTATTATTTGCAATTATTTGTAAGTACATGCACTTTACTTCAATTATCTGTCATCACAGTTATTTGTATTGGACTGTTCTTTGCACATGATTGCTATTTGAGCATTTACATCTGTATACACTTAACATATCTACTGTAAACAGTCCATGGTGGGGATCAGAGGTGTCTGATGCACATGAATGTAATATGAAGTTGGCTCGCCCTTTGCAGCTATAACACCTTCAACTCTCTTCAGGAAGTCTTTCCACAAGGTTTAGGAGTGTGTTTATGGGAATTTTTTACCATTCCTCTAGAAGCGCATTTGTAAAGTCAGGCACTGATGTTGGATGAGAAGGTCTGGCTCTCAGTCTCCGCTCTAATTCATCCCAAAGGTCTTCTATCAGGTTGAGGTCAGGACTCTGTGCAGGACAGTCAAGTTCCTCCACACCAAACTCACTCATCCATATCTTTATGGACCTTGCTTTGGGCACTGGTGTACAGTCATGTTGGAACAGGAAGGGGTCATCCCCAAACTGTTCCCACAAAGTTGGGAGCATGAAATTGTCCAAAATGTCTTGGTATGCTGAAACATTAAGAGTTCCTTTCACTGGAACTAAGGGGCCAAGCCCAACCCCTGAAAAACAACACCTGAATTCAATGACTTGGAGGAGTGTCCCAAAACTTTTAGCAATATAGTGTATGTAAATATATTTAAAACAGTGATGTCATTGTGAAAATACTATTGATTACATAAGCATCATTTTTTGCCCCATGATTTTTGTCTTATTACACTGGACAGTCCAGGATATTTTGGGACAATTTTACCTATACATCCCAATGTAAGAACTCCATCTTTGTAAAGTTCTCGTGTGGGACTGTTCAGCTCCATGGCAACATCAGTGTGGTGCTCCATCAGCACAGTCTCCACTCCATCGTCAAACCATTCGCCCTCTCTTCCCATGGCCAAGGCATCACTTTGTATCTTCTTTTCCCAGCTGCTTAAATCCACTGTTAAATAAAACAAAATCATCTTAATAAACATCATAACCTTAAATCCTTGCTGGACTTAACTGCTGTCACACAGTGGGTTTGTCTGACCTTTTCCTGCTGTGATCTCCTGACATGCCCTCAGAATATGGATTGGTCCTCCTGCCTGGCCCCACCCACCCTTCCTCCTCATTCGTTTTTTCTGAAACACTGCGGCAAGATAGATACAAGGACAGAAAAATAACTGGAATGCAAACACCGCAGCTGAAAAACCTCTCCATAAGTATGCTGCTACAACTAAAGGTGTGATGTGCTCTCACAGCTGCTGTAAGGTTGTCCAGGGTGTGAGGTGAAGCACACACATTGCAGGTGAGGAAAGTGATTGCTCAGGTAGTGTTTCCATGCCAACACGAGTGGCGCGGGGCAAAGGTCAATCTTATTCAGCACCACAATTACCTGTTTCTGCAGTTCACCTGTGATGTAGTGATACAGAGCAGGAGGAAACTGCAGCACCTGAAGACGTCAGAAAGATAAGGCAGATAAGGCATTATCCGCATCTCATCCCAATGTAAAGGAACTGCAAATAAAATAGTTTCTCTCACAGATTAAAAAGGCAAGAAAATGAAAACTAGTGTCGTTTAAATGCAAATGAATCTGAACGAGGTTAGTAAGTGTGTGTGTATGCATGTGCATTAGTGTATTCGATCCTCTGTGAGTCATTGCTGGCAGAATATCAAATGTATTCACGGCCGCAACAGGAGATGCTGGCACAGTTTCCGCTTAGTTTAGCACGTGAGAGGAAGCTGTTCAGACCAGGAGCAACCTAGCAACACTTGTACAACATATACTGGACACCTGGGAGCCCTTTCTGTGCTCATTTTGTTCTCAAACTCATTTTTAGGAAACACACACCTATCTAAATTGATCTCTTGACAGTTTACTTTTCAGTAGTCAATTTCACACACAAAAAAAATCATAAAAATAAGAACCTATAGGGCATTTCTCCTAGAGTAATCTTAACATATAGATTGTCCTCATTAAAGGCTTATAACCATCTTTTACTTCACTCTTATTATAATCACTCTTATTTTGATCACACAAACAGTGCTGAAAATGAAAGTTAGATTATATTGTACTTCAGCATGAGCTGTGTCACAAGACTGTCTGTAAAAAGATGATGTTTTTTAAATGGCGTGTTTACCGTATTAGAAAATTAAATAGTACTAATTATGAAAGCTGTTCACTTGTGCGCTGGAGCTAGCCAGAGTGAAGTACAAGAGCTAATTCCGATCTATAATCAGATCTGTTAGCCCCATCTGCTGACAGGACTCACACACGTGAGAATTAATGAAGCACTCACTGGGTGTCTGATATCCACAATAAGCAGGATGACATCGGACATCTCCAACACTCTCCATAACTGCCTCCATGTCTGAGAAAGAGAAGGGAAAAAGAAAGAAAAAAATAAATGCAAATGACTAACATATAGAGATACCAGTCATATAATTTTTTAATGCAAGAGTTATAAATTCATTACATTTCTTTACACAGAGATACAAAGGATTTAGAGGCCTGGTGCTGCGAATAGCATGTAAAGCCTCAGAAAACAGCATTAATAGGAATGTAGAGCAGGGCCAATTGTACTCTAATGGAACCCTGACCTTAGACTGCAATGGCACTGTCCAGAAACATCTCTGTCTAATGAGAAACACAACCAACCTCCAGATTGTGTTCAAAATGGCTGAGGGAGTGAGTAGGATTCTTGGAATGAAGAGCCTCCAGAAATTCATCAAATGCCTTCTTTTCCTTCCTCAACAGCTCTTCTCTGCGCATCCCATAATGCCAAGAGGGCCTGCGAGGGAAATCCAGGCCTGAAATAAAGGAGCATCAAAGCAAGAAAACAGAGAGTTAGAAAAGCAGACAATGTGCTGTGTGTGATTTGAGCGTTTTACATTATTAACAGGATTATTAACTTTTCAGCTGGAGGGAAATGTTGTGTTTTTTAAATTAAACTTGACAATATCGACTTTCAGACTTGTATAAAGCAGACAAACCTTGCTCTTCGGGGTAGACTTCTTTTATGTCCATCTCCAGGTCTCTCTCTGGAACTGCTTGCAGTATTTTCTCTCTGGCCATCTTCTTCCTTTTCTCCACCTCCTCTTTGCTCTCCTTTTCAAAGTGAAGCCGAAACCTATATAGGAAAGTCAGTAAACCTTTTATCTCAGACCTGGCCCTGTCTATCCCTCAAGAAAAACAGGACCTAGAAGACTACTTTCACTCAGTGGTTGTACACAGAAATACTTTGGAAAGGCTCGGCTTTGTCTCATTCATTCAAATGCAAATTTGAATAAAAAAAGGGTTGGAAATAGTACAGATTTATGGGCAAGTAACCTCCCATTTCTTTTTCGCCAAAACAACAGCAGTGTTTGTACTGGGTGAAGACGTTAGATTTGCATGTGTGACTGTGCACTTGTGTGCTTGTACATCCTCACTTCTGGCTGAAATAAATGTTAGTATAGACTTATAAATAAACATTCTACACCTATCAGGCATAACATTATGACTAATATTGTGTTGGTCCCCCTTTTACTTCCAAAACAGCCCTGACCTGTCTCATGCACTGTGTATTCTGACACCTTTCTATCAGAACCAGCATTAACTTCTTCAGCAATCTGAGCAACAGTAGCTCGTCTGTTGGATCGGATCACACGGTCCAGCCTTCGCTCTCCACATGCATCAGTGAGCCTTGACCGCCCATGACCCTGTCGCCGGTTCACCACTGTTCCTTCTTTGGACCACTTTTGATAGATACTGACCACTGCAGACCGGGAACACCCCACAAGAGCTGCAGTTTTGGAGATGCTCTGATCCAGTGGTCTAGCCATCACAATTTGGTCCTTGTCACTCTCGCTCAAATCCTTACACTTGTCCATTTTTCCTGCTTCTAACACATCAACTTTGAGGACAAAATGTTCACTTGCTGCCTAATATATCCCACCCACTAACAGGTGCCATGATGAGGAGACAATCAGTGTTGTTCACGGCACCTCTCAGTGGTCATAATGTTATGCCTGATCAGTGTACACTCATGACTTGATTATAAATTCATTAGGGCATTGCTTATTCACTATAGGAGACCCTGAGGCTCTTCTGGAGCTCGCCTGTAGGCTTTAAGCTCATACAGACTCTTCAGTGTGCATAATCAAGATTTGAAGAGAGTTGGACTTGTGTACCTTCAATAATCAGTGTTATTCACTTCACCGGTCAGTGCTCATAATGTTATGGCTGATCGAAGTATGTTTAAACATAACCCAAAAAAATGTATTAGAACTATGGTCAGCATTTGAAGAAGCAGATCTCATCTAATATTTGAAGCGTAAAGATAATGACACATAACACAGTGCCCTCCAGTGTGAATGATATTTTGGAGCTGTTTTGTGGCTGATGATCTCAAGGCTGTTGTGAAGATGAATCCTGAAGTACCTTGATATTTAGCCTAAAACATGGCTGCCTCTAAGGTTCAAATGTGACAATACAGGTCAGCATTAAACAAGTCAATCTTATAAATCGAGACAGAAACTGTGCACGATTGAACAACTGGGTCCATGTCCACAAACCTAAGAATATAAAAGAGCTTCAGACACGGTGAAATGGATCCCTGTATGTGTCTCTAACTGTTATATTACAGCAAGAGACTCGCATCACAGGACAAGCATCACAACTTATAGATTCTAAGGTTGCCAATCATTTTGAAGCCAGCATTCTGTTGAATAAATTGTGCTACCGAAAGACACTTTCTGTGTTTGAGATGCACTGTATATACACGACTCAAATTGTGCCTGTGTTTTAAAGTAACTCGAACTGACGGAGCAGGCAAATATCTCCTACAACTTATACGCAGACGCTTCTTGAGTTACGGTTTTGCCTCTCCACTGCTCACCTGTTGGGGTCATATCGGCCGTCTCTGGTGCCAGGCTGCTGGTTGATCCTCCTTATATCCGTCGTCTCGCTGTCAGATGTGTCTGACTGTCTGTCCCGTCTAATGGCTCTCTCTATACTCGCGTTCCGGCTACTGTGACCCGAGCCTGTATCACCTTCACAAAAACACACACACACACACACACACATTTACACAACGACACAATCCTACATTCTCATGACAGCTGAAAGATTCTCCTCAAGCACAGATGTTAATTTGACGTGACTGAAACAGATTTTATTGCTGTCAGATGGCGGCATCCAAAAACAAAGGCACCTCTGTCAAAATCTCCATGTGGTAATTAAATCGTCTCTCAGTTACGACCATTTACAGTAGTCATGTCTTTATATTCAGTATATGACCTCTTGCTTTCCTGTTCACATTACGCTCAACACCTGGAGACCGCTCTTATTTAGCCAAAGCGTGACTTTATTTCTACGTGGCTGTCTAAAGAAGTTAGAATCAGTAATGAAGTACATAAGGATGGGGGATAAACAGAGATACCTGCAGAGGAAAGACAAGGTGTTTAATAAAGGCAATAGATGGATGTTAAAAGTTTAGCACAGATCTGGCAGAAATATTAAGTGCACAGGATTTTAGAGTAATGTTGTTTTATTCCAAGCTGAACCCAAATAGGATAGGGAAAGGTTTGTAAAAAATCCCCCCCCCCCCCCAAATAATTCCCCCACTGTTTCCTCTCTTCATTCTTACATAACAGTGTACTGAGTCTGCGCACTGGCATTCCGCATACAGCAAACCCTGCGGACGGAGAGTCACAGCGTTACACACTGCTGATGCTCACTGCTTCAAACCCACCTGACATTCAGCAACATGGGAAAATTTCGCAGTGCTTTTTTACTCCGCCATACTTATATAAGCAGCCACTTTCGCTTTTCCAAAAGCAGCGCGCGCGCAACTCACTCGTTTTCCTCACCCTGACTCGGAGTCTTGATTCATAATCAATGCAGAAGAGTCGATTCTCTTCGAAATCGCTCGTTTTGCACCCCTAAAAGAACCGATTCGATTTGAATCTATTACAGGAGTCGTGAAATGCTCGTTAAGACAACGCAGCTTAGCTCAAATTAGCTCTGACGGCTAAAGCAGCGTTGGCTAAGCTGGACACACACACACAAAAAAAACCCCACCACTCACCTCTCTTTTTCTCGCGCTTGACCTGAAGTTGTTTCTTTTTCTGTTTATTACTAAACGGCTTCCTTCGAGGCATGTTGGAATGGAGGCAGGCAGAACCCCGTTGTGCGCGAGCTGCTGCTGCTCGTTGTAGCCAGTTAGCCGTGCTAGCTCACTCAGTGTTTACAGTGAAGTTTCTCCCGCACGTTACTTTTTCTATGACGCCAAACTGCGACCTAAACGAGATGGATCATACCACTCGGTTTTGTTTGGTTATTAATCATCACTTAACATCAGTGACACTGTAGTCGCCCACGATACCCACACAGTAGTCAGATTTCATGCAGTCAATTAGCGTGACATTTTAATTTGCACTACGCTGGATATAACACAGGCCGATATTCCACACCCCCGCGCATAACGGTGAATGGTAGCGTCCATTATTTTAAAAACCCAAGCGGCTCTCTCGGACACCGAGTAGTGTCGTTAAGTCGTGTAGAGAGCACCAAGCAATAAACAACCACTAGGTTACATGTTATTAAAGGATGAGTTTTCACTTTACTTTAGTACTGTTAATGACGGTGTTTGCTGATGTTTAAGGTATTATTAAAATAAAATCTGCAGTTAAAAGGAAATGTACCTTACAGTGCACGAAACAGCCAAACAAAACGTATCTTCAGTCTATGAAGTAGAAATGAACACACACAGATTAAGGAAATCTCAGTATCATTTTTTCTTCTTCTTGAGTTTAAGACAATAGCTGGCTGGGTGAACTGTCTTGGACATAAAAAGGTACTGAAACTACACGTATGTGACACATTTTACATTTTATTATTGTTTTCAAAGGATAATTAATTCTATTCTGATCGTATTAATGACTATGATAGGGCGTAAGATCCATTACAAGAATTAATACTAAGATGAAGTAGCGGTAGACTAACAATAGTGAGCGTATTACATCATCCACACAAATGAAGAGTGAACAAGGATTATTAAAAGTCCATGCCAGAATTTTGAGAGCTTGTGACTGGCAAGAGTTGACACTCAGGATCCTCTTTGTTTTTTTTTTTTTTTGTGTTTTTGTTTGTTTGTTTTTTTTTTCTCTTTTTTGAAACCACTACTTAAAGCATCCTTTAACTTGCACACATACACACAATATACTAGATAGTCAGATATACATTTTTTCCCAACCTAATTGAAAACTGATTTTTCCCTTCTTTTTTTTTTTTTTTTACTTCAAGGGCAAAATATCACATGCATATTGCGCAACATATCGAAGATGTTCATATACTGTCCGTTAACCGCAAGTGTAAATCTCGTAGTGTAATAGTAGATAGAAATATCTACAGATGACAACCACTGTATTAAATAAAAGCTTTCAAAAAGTCTAGCCATAGATTGGAACCAGGAAGAGCGGGATATCTGTGAAGAACCAAGAAATTAAAAAAAAAAAATAAAAGAAAGAAAAAAAAGGCATTTTCTCAATATTTAATTTTGTCCATGACTGTTTTTGTTTCCGTGAACTTGAGCAGGCCTAGTAGGAAATTCCTTTCCATCAGCATATCTTTCATTTAATCAGTCCTTGCGTTTGCTTTTAATCCCTACTTTAGGTAGGCCTCTCGTACCTGGAGAGGTCATGTAAGATCACGTCACTGATGATTCCTTTCTGCTGCACCACGTTTGTTTATAGAGTCTGTGTTCACTCTTTTCTTCCCATAGGCCTCTCCTGCCTCACGAACTGAGGTGTTCCACCTGTATGGCCGAGGCCTCCACTGTGATGCACAGGTCTTTGTGAGCGGACAGATCAGAAACGCTGACTGTTTTGTATGAAACATCTGGTGCTGTCACTGGTTTGTACTGCTGCAGGTCAAACACACATGGCACTCCCTCTGGCTGTGGGTAAGGGTTGGTCCTCTCGGCACGACTTGCTGCAGCTCCATCTGCACCTCCTGCACCCCCTCCTCCAGCACCTCCTCCGTGCGCGGGACTGTGGCTCTGCTGACCCGCCGTTGGGGTGGGTACCAGATCTGGGGAGTGTTTCCTCATGTGCTTTATCAGGTAAGTTTCCTGTAAGCGAATGGAAAAGGCAGGTGGATTATTGTTGGGGAGAAATTAAATGCTGATAAAGGTGTTTATAGAGATCTTCTCAAGGTCAAGGTTAGTGCCATACCGAAGTGTAGGTGCGATTGCATAGGCCGCAGGAGTATAGCTTCGCATGTTTCACTGTATGGGTTGAGAGATGGACCTCAAGGCTTGCTGAGTCCGTATAGCCACGGTTACAGTGGTGGCACTTGAATGGCTTGTCTTTGTTGTGTTGGCGACGGTGAGACTGTGAACAGATATACATCATTAAAAAAACAAAACAAAAAAAACACTGAGAACTAAATGTCCATCTCTGGCAATCGGTCAGGCATCCAAAGTAATTCTTTACATCATTAAGGTTCCTTTAATTAATAACAATGACTTCATCATAAACCTTCATCAGTAACATGCTGGAGGTTGTTCATTAAGAAGTGAACCTAAAAGCAAGTGTCAGTATTTACATTTACTAACATGCTGTAGTTAAAATTTTTGCTTATTTACGTGAACATGATTAATTAATCCATGACTAAAGACAGTCAGTGCAGGGGTCAATTATTTACCATTAATTGTCCTTAATTGTGAATTAATGTGCTAACTTTTGACCTTTCTTTCATGTTCATAGTATATTGATGGTTGTTTCATGTTAAATTAATATTTATATATTAATTCAATATATAAATACACCTTCCAGTTAAAGTAAATTAAAATATTTTGTAGCACAAGCAACAGTAAACAAACCATGACATTTTGTGCTGTAGAATTTGTGTGTTCTTTTAAAATGTATGTCATTACTAATTACTAATTACTAATAATTGATAATTTGTTCCAAATAACTTTACCCCTGAAAAGCCAAGCTGCTTAAAGTATAAAATGTACCAAAACAGTATTAAATAATTCCAATCAGCATTCATATTTTGATAACTGCAGTAAAGTTGGTGATGGGCCTGTGCAAGAGAGAGTTTAGAAAACTACTACTCTTAGAGAACAGTGGTACAGTGAAGCAATGCTGCATTCACACGTGTGAAAAAGTGTCCAGAGACCATTCATTTTCAGTGAGAGCTGCCTACAACCAGGGAAATGAGTGACACTAACTGCTGGTGACTAGGTGTGGGCATGGTCAGTGATGCAACAAATTTGAGAAGTTGAACCTGATGCAAATATGGGACAGCGATTACCAATGGGAGTGAAGACAGTAGAGCACACATGATTCGTGACCAGGAGCACACACTGCTTCTCCTTTATCTGGTATGATATGGTGCACATATATACTGCTGGATTTTATACACAAGTCCTCTGGAATGCATCATTTTAGCAATTGGCACAAAGAAAAATGATTTTGAATGCTAATTGTGCCACCCAATGATATTTTTCATTATTCATATTTACTATGGCAACCAGTAGCAGGAACGCCTCCTGGTGACTTCACAGTACAGAGACTGGCGAGGCAGCAACAATCACTGACTGTATATATGAATGTAGCATAAGTTTCAGGAATAAAAAACAAATATATCCTGATGAGTAAACTGTGGCTTATTTCTCCATCACCTTTGTCCTTTCTTTCTTATCATAAGGAAAGTAACAGTAGTAGTTGTATATGGTATACAGTTTAAGGATAAGAGTCAATCCATACAATGTTATTAACTAGCCAGGAAACTCTTGGGTAGACCTACACATATCTCACCACCAAGTTTGTTGAATTTATGCCAGAGGCATAAAACTAGTTTATGTAACTGGATTCATGACCCTTGTTAAGTGAGTCGGACCACAAAACAAAATCAGTTTAATTTCTCCACTACGCCTCATGAATGTAGTATTGAATGGGCTTGATTATGTAAACATGTCATAAAGCTACAGAAAAATAAAGTACCTCGTACTATTAAAAGTGCGTTATTAGCATAGGAATTCACCTCTGTTACTCTCTCTTTTGGAAAGAGTCATGTTTACAGAGTCAGGTTAAGCTTGCTAAATGAACAATTACATCGTTAGCACATTTTGTAAGCAGACAAATTTATGGCCTTTGGGATTAATGTGCTGTTTTTCTCAAAAGTGTAATAACAAAAAGCCCTTTTTTCTTTTAAATAGTTAAAATGTAAAACATGGCTGCTAAATTCATTTTAAGGGCCATGTTGGCTACCTTTATCAGGCCTTACATGGGAAACCTCTGGCTGTCTGTTAGGAGACCTTTCTGAAAGGAGTTTTAGGTGTCAGTACTTTTTAACAAACAAGGTGCTTTGTAGAGTTTCCCGACATGGGAAACTGTTTGGGATAGAAGAGCTTCCAGTTTCTGTCACATGACATGGATTTTTGTTTTCCAGAAAAGAGGGAAAAAAAAAAAAGAAAAAAGGCTGGTAACGGAATGACTGCTGTTCTAAGAGATAACAGCTACTAACTCAAACAGAACTTTAGAAAGGGTGATGTGTCATTCATTAAATTAACAAATGTGCAAATCGCAGATTACCATTCTTTAGACCATACAGTTATACGAAAATACGACATGCAGGCTGTATTATACTTCCTGATGAGTGTGTTCTGTGGTTGTTTTTCGGTGAATCATAGCATTCACACATTCCAAACAAATATAGTTAGTAAAAAATAATGCATTATTCATGTCAGTGAAGTGTGTCGATAACATACAGCAGCATGCAGCAACATAAGCAAATATGCTATGCTGATTTATCCATAATTTGCATGTGTGGGTACAATTATTAGAATTTTATCAGATTCGTAAAAAAAAAAAGGTAGTAGATTCTCTATACCTGAAGATTTGATAGCTGAGTGAAGGCCTTCTCACAGCCTGGATGGGTACATTTATACGGCCGGTCTCCTGTGTGGATTCTGCACAAATGAGAGAGAAAAACATGTTTCTCTTATAGAATTAAAAGACAAGAGAGAAGAGAAGAGGATAATGATAAAGAGAGGTGATGTGATTGGGGAGATGGAGGATAGAGAGGGCTACCTGTGATGCTGCTGTAGGTGGCTGAGTTGCCTGAACGTCTTCTGGCAATAAGAGCAGGTGTATGGTTTCACTCCGGTGTGGATCCGCACGTGCTGGGCCAAATAGCTGGTGTTGGCGAACGACTTTGAGCAGTGCGGACATTTGTGGGGTTTGGATTCAGTGTGGTTTCTGTATGGAAAGAAAGGCAAAGGGAAAAAGAGGGTGAGTGAGGGAGACTGATGGCAGTGGCACTAGAATAGAAAGAGGACTGTGTATGAAGATCTGTAAATGCATTGTGCTATGCTCCTAGCTTTAGCGTCATGCAGAACCTGAGTCATCTCATTTTATTCTCTCTATTATTCACACTCCTCCATAGCTGATATGATTCTAATTAACGTGTCTAGACTAAATATATCCCTGTCACAAACACTATATTTTTAAGCAACATTTACATCAGCTCACCGTTTACCACCAAGCTGTATAAATATATTCAAATATTTAACGTGTGTTATAAATGGAGTATCACTGTATAGTATAAATAAACTCTTTCCATATTGGGGTTGAAATTTTATTTACATTTGATATCAAATAATGACTTGCTCTCTGATTGTTCTTGTAAAGCCTGGTGGTTGGGTGACAGATGGAAATGTTTGTTCTAAGGTGACAGCAAGGCCAGATCCATCAACTCCACCATTTAATGTACAAAAAAAAAAAAAAAAAAAGCCCTGCAGACATTAATATAATGTTGTACAGAGTTCAGCACGGCAGAGGACCTTTCTGTGACCTCTATTATACTGCTCCTGCTCTTAATATGTTTGTGTGAGTCTGTGCAATGGTTGAGAGTCAGAGCGAGACATCTGCAGGCGATAAAACGTAGCTGAGAAAAAGGATAGGTTTGAGTAGTAATGGAAGGTGTGACAGGAAGGAAACGAGGGAATTCAGAAATAGAAGAGCGCAGAAGTGTGAGAAAGCAAAGAAACGTTCGAACAAACACAGACACATAAACTGGCTCTTACTCACTCATTCAGAAACGGGTCCAGCATGAGGTCTCAGTGTCTCACGCTGACTCAACTATGGTTTGTTCAAAACATTTAAAGCATAAAAACAACTGCTGGTGCCTCTTTGCAGGAATGTGATTAAACCTTTGTCTCTTCTTATGCAAGTACATACCTAACCCGAGCTTCCCTGCATCCCAAGCCATACAGACAATATTATATTCCTCTAGAAAGAAGCATTTTGTTGCATTCTTTATTGCTGCTCCATGTCTAGAGGACATTGAGATAGAGAAAAGCCCAGGATAGTATCCTAATTCCCTGGCAGTGCTGCAGGACATGTCACATCATGCCCTTTCACATAGCTCTTCTCTGCCAACAAGGAACTAGTCCTGGCGCTTAATCTCGACACGTTCCATAACTTGCATCACAAATGAGCCAAACCACTGCTGGTCTTGAACCAAGAACTGGTGGTGCTTGGAAAATGGAGTAGACGTCATGCTGGGAACCATGAATCAGTGTTCCAATGAAGAAATTAAAGAAAACTTGTTAGGAGCTGCACCATTAATGCTGATCAAACCTGTTTGGAGCAGCTACACACTTATAAACACTAATAAAATGGGTAACAGTATGAAAAATGTATGATTTATACCCTCACTGGCCTCTTTAATAGGAACACACATACCCCTGTTCATTGATGCAATTATTCAATCAGCAGCATAATGCATAAAATCATGCAGATACAGATCAAGAGCTTCAGTTGATGTATTTTTTATTTATTTATTATTTTTTTTACAAGGCAGAGTGCTCAACTTGGTGGTTTTTGTTGCTGGGTAAACAGAGGCCTCTGTGCGTGAAAATCCCAGGAGATGAGCAGTTTCTGAAACGCTCAGTCTGACACAGACAACCATCCCTCAGAAAAATTCACTGATGTCTGACGCTGGTGTTAGTCACTCTAATGTTTGATGTGAAACATTAACTGAAGCCCTGAGCATGAATCTCTATTACTTTATGCATCATGTCTCTTCTCAGGTATTCTATGTCTATGCCAGTATCTCTGTGCTGTGTACAGTATCTAAAGAATTCGATATTAGATGAAGTGTTCTTAAATTTCAGAGGTAAAATTTGTAATGGTCTTTAATGTTTATTGGCTTTTTTAGACCGTTAGGAGTGTATTGGAAAACTCCCACACTGGATTATGTAACGGTTCATAACCATATAAAATCCATTGGTTCTCTGAACAAACACCAGCTTGGGCTTGATGTTTGGGAGAAACATGGGAATGTGACAGTGATACCTGAAACCCACTGCAAACCTTGTTGATTTCAAATGAATAAGCTTTAAGCTACACAAATTCAAAGTTCTGAGTGTTTACCATTAATTAGTAATCTTTAGATCCATCTCTCTCTTTCTCTCTCTCTCTCTCTCACTCACACACACACACACAAACACACACACTACACATCCTGGCGCTCAGTGCATCCTCCAGTACCGTGTGTGCTGCTGTAAGTGACTGAGCTGCCTGAATGCCTTCTGGCAGTAGGAGCAGATGTAGGGCTTAGCGCCGCTGTGGATGCGGATGTGCTGCGCCAGGTAGCTGGAGTTAGCGAAGGATTTGGAGCAGTGCGGGCACTGGTGCGCCTTCACCTCCGTGTGCGACTTGGAATGCAGCTGCATGTCTGACTTATTGCAGAACGTCAGGCCGCACATCCGGCACCTACAGACACACACGCACACACACATTCCGGGGAAGGAAATAGGAGGATGGGGAGAAAGTAGAGAGATGAGCCGAAGGAAACACAGGAGCAAGAAGATGTGAAGAGAGGGAAAGTCGGGAAAAGATGATATAGGGTCATGGGTAAGTCGAGGTGAAAGAATGAATGGAGGAGGAGAACAGGTGAGGAAATATGAAGAGTAGAGTGGAATGACATGGGGTATGAAAGAGAGGGGAAAGAAAGAGACAGAGAGAGAGAGAGAGAGAGAGAGAGAGAGAGTGTGGGGTGGGGAGAAAGGGGGAGGGAGAGAGAGAGAGACAGAGAGAGAGGGGATGAGATCAGTGAAAGAAAAACAACAGAGGGAAACTGTAGACTCTGCCGACAATTCAGAAAGATGAGAAGGAAAGGCAAGACATACAAGCGCAGACAGATGAAGGAGAGAGTAGTGACCGAGCGAGTGGAGGAGAGTAATTGTGCTGTCATGTGTGTGTGTTTGTGTGTGCGTGCGTGTGTGTTTGGAACTGGCAAAGCCATGCTGGCACATGCAGCCAATGACACACACTTAGTGAAACACTACTTATACTACGAGAAGCCAACACACATATGGACTGAGACACATTCAACATAGCCTAAGAAGCACAAGCGCGCATGTGTGTGTGTGTGTGTGTGTGTTGGGGGCCATGCATTGCTGCAGAGCAAGTGGACAATGCACTAAGTATCTCTATTTCAGTCCTGCCTTGGCTAGAAGCTTTCAGAAACACACACACATACGCACACGCACACACACACACAGCAGGCATGCTAATGGTTAAGACACTGTACCTGTATGTCTTTGCACCCTCCTTTCCAGCAGGCCCTTCGTCGGCAGAGAGGTCGTAGGGGTCGGCAGGATGATGCTGAGGAGAGGAGAGGAGAAAACATCTGTAGTGTGATATTTAAAAAAAAACACCCTGTTTCTTAAGACAAGTGAGATTTCTGTTTTCTTCAATTATCAATTACTAACATTTTGGTAAGACAGCTCACAGAGGTATCACATGCTGGCCCTCACATAATTTTGTTTGCTCAACTTGTTAACACACAGCATTTCTCACACTTCTGTCACTTCCTGCCGAGCAACAGCAGAGAGACTTGTTTGACGTGCTGTACAGTGAGAAATGCATTGAACCTGGCTGGCCTAATACTGATGCAGACTGGGCTTGTATAGACCATCGATGGAGAAATACAGTACCTCTAAAATCAGAGCTTTCAGTATGTCTGTAATCCACAACAATATGACTGATATTCTTGTTTTCTAGTTTGCTTTGGGGAAAATAATTACACTGCTCACATCCTGATGATTCCTAATTAGGCAAAACTTTGCTATGGTCCAATTAAATGATCTCTAGAGCTATATACTCCACTCCCAGTCAGTGGTGGGACTTAACTTGCTTACTAGGAGTAAACGTTTTTTTTTTGTTTTTTTTTTTTTTGTTTTTTTTTTAAGTGTTTTTGGCTGTGTCTTTTCCTGGCAGTCTAGACCATTTCCTTATCTACCACTGCTTGATTAAGGATTTAAAAAAATAGCTTGAGGTAGAGTTCTTCCTCCAGTTCTAAAAGACATGCATTGTAAGCTGATTGGCATTCCCAGGTTGTCCATAGTGTCTGGGTGTGTGTGAGATGGGTGGCCCCTGGGACGGGATAAGTGGTGCAGAAGATGGATGGAAGCTGTACAAGGCCACAGTTATAGGACAGGTGCATTCAGAGGTGTTTTACCAACTTGGGATGCAGTGCAGGAATAAGTCAGGAAACAGCGAGAACTGACCTTGTACACTGTCTGGGCTTCTCCATCAGTAAGACCTCATACGTAAAAGGTCCTGGTTAAACTCTTTGCTGTTCTCCACATTTAGCTGTCTCACCAAGCTAAGGTTTCTTAAGTCAAGCAGTTCAGCATGACGTCACTCTGACTTCCTGTTACGGAAAGAAATATGCCAACGTAGGGAATAGGGTCACGACTAAGAAGCCGTTCATATGGACTCTAAATGGGTAAATAAAAAAACCTTATTAATCTGAGCGTCACAGATTGCATAAACCTTATACTCAACATTATTTTAAATTTGGTTCTTAGTTAACACGAAATTACTTAAAACTGCTGCATGTAAAATCCACACTTCTCTGGTTGAAATATAGTATTGCAAACTACATGTGGAAGAATATTTTGCACTGTGAGCTTTGCTGGTGCGGCACGCATTAATCTCTCATGCCCAGTCACCACACGTTCAGAGATGATTCAAACTGCTCCCAAACCACTTAAGCTTCCTAATAAGTATGCCTAAATACTAACAGCACCAATGGTGCAGAGACAAACTTGTTTAGTATGACAGTATCCATACTAAAAGCAAGTGATTTTTCAAAGCGCTGTGAAAAACACACGCAGGGTGAGCAGACGTGTTCAATGACTCACTCATGCCTGATATAACCAAGTTTGGTTTTATACATTTTATTCACAGATAAAGAAATAATTTGTATGAGGAGTCAAAAAGGTCAATAAAGAACAAATCAGTTCCAGTCACCGAGTCATTTATTTCGTTTAGTTCCTGCTTCAAACTACATCTGTACTCACTGGACCCACGGCTGCCTCTAGCAACAACAAATCTGTTAATAGTTTTGGTATATAATTATCTCACATCTGCGTGTTGCATAAGCCGTAGCAGGTTGTGTGTATGCATTTTGATTCTGCATTCAGCGGCTTGATGGTTGAAATCAGTGCATCTTTTGCTAATAACCAAAACCTGCTCCTCTTCTCATCCAGTGGAATCAGCAAGTCCAATGAGTGACTGTTGAAGCTCATTTGGTCCAAGCTAGAGATTGCCAATGTCTCAGTTTCACATGGACTCACACTGCATCATGACTTCTCTCACTAACCAATCCAAATTCCACAATGAGGACAAATCAGCTGACTTTCATCTACAAATCACACTGCGTAGGAGGAGAAATAAATGTCTTAACCTCACGATCTTACACACTGCACCTTTAATCTTGCTTCATTTCGTGTTTTCTTTTTTTTTTTTAGGTTGATGGTAACTCGGTAAACACACAAAATCAAGCAACTTCAGTCTCATGATCCTTGTGTTTGTATTTACATTTAGCCTGTGTACTTATGAGGATGCCAAGAACACTGATTACTTCCAAACTGCCCTAAACGTTTACCAATTTAAACAAGAAGCAGACTCCCAAAGAGAAAGCTGGGAGAGGAGGGAGAGGGAGAGGGAGAGATACTTAACCACCGAAGCAGATTTATGTTTGCAATAGGCTATGATTTATTTCATTACGTTTCTAAATGGCTAATCTGATTCTAAAGAATCCTAGCTTTTTCACTAGTCACAAACTAATTTGTTGAAATGGTGCAACAAATCATTGCTAACTGCGGAGAATATAAGGACGAGAGTATAGAAAATAAGTCATTTATACAGCTGTGTCACTATTTTAGCCTTATCAGCATTACAACTTAAAATGCAGTGCAGTTTACTGGTAGTGTGTGTATAACAAACAGTAGATGTGTCCTAAATCACATACTTGTGCTCTATTCAACTCCACTGTGTGGTATAAATGGTGTGTTCACACTGAAAACCCCAACAAGAAATGCACTTCATGTACTGGATCATGCATTTATTCACTCAAAAACGTGAACTGCAGAATGTTCAAAAACACTCGACACTTATACAGTAGAAGAGGGGCGGCGCTACCAGTGTGTACTGATGCTGATTGAGAAAAGAATTCAAGATGGCTGAAGACTGGACAAATGTCTTTTCAGTAGGCCATGCTGTGCGATTTATTTTTCAACATTTTAAAGATTCACTGTACTGTGATAAAGCTGTAAAGCGGTGTTGCGTTACATAAATGTGAGGTCATTTGCCATCGGCTGGGAAAAGGCTTATACGTCCGGTTAGTGTTCCATAGACAATGTGACCCTTCTAAAATTCATACTCTGCATAGAACATAGTCTATTGTACGTCTTTTGGGAAGTGCAGTATCCTGACGCTTTAAAAACAGTTGATCTGAGCTGACCAAATGTCTTCACTGGTTTATTTTGCTTCGAAAGACCAAGAGTACTGTGGAAATGCCATGGAATTTCCCTTTAAGAATGAACTGACATTTCGTATTACATTTTATCTACACCATAAGGTACGCTTGATCAAACAACACCATTTTTAGTCGTAGTCATGCTAGAGAGAGAGCAGAAATGCCGCGATGTTTTACAGCTGCTGGACTATATGCTATACGCTGGGTTAGATGAGCAACATTGTAAAATCTCTTATTACCGCTTCAAGTTATATTTCTTTATTACAGGCTCGACCGATGCCTCTGTAATGAGAACAGGTCGAAACAATTCGCCGCACATCTTTTTATAATACATAAACCATTTCTCTATAATGTTAGGCACTAGAGACCCAGCTGAATGGCTTTAATAAAGAGAAGAAAAGGTCACGTAGAAGTCTACACCACACATTTATTCAAAATGTCTGTGTAAACTGTGTCTACACTAAAATGGAAGCGCAAAGAAGCAGGCAATTAGGGAAACACTGTCCGTATTATTTACATAAAATGACATTTTCATTCCCGTGTACGGCCGTTTCAGCTTTCCAAACATGAAAGATGAGGAAATTAAAATGATAATATGAAGTGTTTCATAACCGCTTTGTTTGCAGTCACAGTTCTGTACCTCGGTGCTGATGAATTCTCTAATCTGATTGGTCAGAAGGTGGTCATTAATTTCCTAGAACAGCGATGCTCGAACAGTAGTGCAGCTCAGGTCCCAGGTTTATAAAGACGTATTCTTTCGAAGTATGGTATGTTAATGTTTCTATAGTAACAATACAGTCGCTGTGAAATATATAGTGGATGCACCCCATGATCTAAATCTAAACTATAAAAGGATAAAAAGTGTCACATCAATCTTTACTAAAGAAAAAGAATCATCAAGAATGGCACACCTAGTTGTGTTTTATTCCTACATTTCATCCTAGAAGAGGTTTCAACTCCTACAATTAATACCTGACATACCTGTCCAGCCAGGTGACCGAGCATCAGTGCGTCACTTCCTGTCGGAGAGCCCACTAACGGGAGAGTGGATTTCTTCTTCCTCCCTCGCTTTGATGGCACCGGGATGACAACCGGGGAGCAGGACATGCCGTCTTCTTTCTTGTCTGAGAGAAGTATGGAAAGGTATTCATTTGAATTAGTAAAAAATACTGCAGATTTTAGTCTTCTCTTTCAGATGTTTAGCATCCGCTGAAGAGACCGTGATGCTGTGTTACCTGTGTGTACTGTTATCATAGTAGTTGTTGGATGCCCAGGGATGAGAGACGGAGCGGAAGATACCGGAGAAACCAGAGTGACTAATCCCGCTGAACAAAGTGAGAAAAGTAAAGACAAAGAGTGAGACAGAGTATTAATAAACAAATAAATAAACAGCTGTACAGAGATATTGGCTATGTTTACATCACCAGTTCATTTCAAATTGCAGATCTTTCTTTATGTGCGTTTTTTAGTGGTTTTAATGTCAATGGTCCAGTGTCCAGTCAGCATGTTCTAGCTTTTTAAACACACTGCCTGCTTTGTTAACAGATTCTACCTCATTTCCATGTCGGCCAAACGTCACCCGAGTGTCATTTAAATGGACAGCGAGAAGAAGAGTTGCCAGGTATTTTAGATTTCAGTAATACGGCTCTGGTTATTGAAAACAACGAGAAACGTACACAACAGCAAAACAGATACTTAATGCTGTAACTCATCTACTACTACTCAAACACAAGTAATAAAGGTTCTATTAAACATTTCCCCTTTTTAACAGTGGTGCGTCTGTGATGCATTTCTGGTGAATATAAAACACGGAACTTTACTGAGATTATCTTGGGTC
This sequence comes from Hemibagrus wyckioides, assembly GCF_019097595.1. Lineage (NCBI taxonomy): Eukaryota > Metazoa > Chordata > Actinopteri > Siluriformes > Bagridae > Hemibagrus > Hemibagrus wyckioides. The sequence goes on along the minus strand of NC_080710.1, from coordinate 9,944,353 downwards.
CAGCATTTACCAAACAGGTACTTGAAACAGTGTGACGTGGATTGTTTCTTACAGAGCAGTTTGATTGTGACACGAACACACACTTGGTTACACAATTGTGGTTAAACTTACTGGATTGAATCTTTCCCACCTTATTCAATGGACAAGTGGATACAACTGCGTTTAGGCTTCTACTGATTCACTCTGTTCAGACTTTGGTGTAAACATGAAGGCTGTTTACTCCCATTGAGCTACTGGTCAGATTATTAGGCGGCATGTAAACTTCCCATTGTATAACTTTAATTTCTAAGTTTTTATTGTTGTTTATACACTTCACTATTTCTCTCATTGCTTTGGTTTAAGATGTGGTACATAGTTTTCCAACCCAGAAATGAGCTCCATCGACCAGAGCTGCGTGCATATGCCTTCTAGTTTCCAGAGAAGGCGTAGGCAGGGATGTGGAAAAGATGATGGCCTGTAAACATTTTCTTTGTCGTTGCCATTTTCCTAACAGGCATCAAAATGCTCTGAACTTGAACAGCTGCATCTCTGAGTGACAGGCATCAGTGAAAACTCGGCAGTGTCAACTTCCTGTCACAATGAGTCAGAGGGGTTTATTAAATTTAACCATGTAAATGGCTTGCCTAGGAACATTAACAATATGATTGTTCATCAGAAAAGTGAGGAAGTGAGGAAAATGTTCGCTATTAGACAGATCCTCAGATGGAGTGACAGATCATAGATGCTGAGTAGAGTAGTGATATTGTATTGCTAGGTAAGAGCACACATTTGGCCAAATTAAGCTACCTGTCTTCAAAACGAGATTTTTTGATGCAAAATTGCTTTAAACTTAAGCCAGCTATACACTTCAAATGAAAGGACTAAACGAATCTACAACGGTTCAGCAAGCAGTCATGACAATATTTAAGGAGAACTTGTACTTCGCTGCGGGGGTCAAAAGGCAACAAAATAATCTAAGGACAATATGCACAGACGTGAAAGAGGAAGTTGCTGTAGTTTTGGCTTATTTTGCAAAAAGGAAAAAAAAAGCCTGACGAGACAGAGAAAGGGGTAGTATATTTTTGTCCTATAAAATGGTGACAGCTCTGTTCATGCTGCTGCTTCCACAACTGTGATCACAAACATGCAAAATAAAATACTTCACGCGGTGGTGAAATTAACCGTGTTACATTTGGGCCAACTGCAGATGAGTATGTTCTCCAACTTGAGCACTGTATGAGTGGTTTCTCAGAGGGTTCATTTAGAGCAATTTTGATGCTGATTTTTATTTTTTAAACTCTACACTGTAAACCATAACACTCCTACCAGTGCTAGGTAACTATCTTGCCTGTCTTTCTAGCAAGATTTGATTAATTAACATCATTAATAAAGATTAAGATTGGTTTAACTCTGGTGATGAGGATGCTGTTTGTCTTCACTGAAACTCTGCAGCTACAAAAATCTGAGGACTGTGTGGACAACCATGAATTCGTGTACTAAATAAAGTGTCATAAACTGCCAATTTGGTATTTCGGTTACAATGAAATACTAGAAATCTCCAGTTATATACATGTTTACTAACAAGAATACATCTTTTCACCAGGACTTTGTCCTCCATGTTGGTTTTTTTTTTTTTCCTTATTTGCTCCACACCAAGTTTTTTTTTTTTGTTTGTTTTTTTTAAAGTGCTCTCTCGATGCTTTTCTGAAAACCATTTGCCAGCTTTGGAAATGTGTTCCACTGTGACCAAAAAACATGTTCGGCAGTACTTTTTAAAAACCTTCTGTCGGTAGGAATTCTTGTAAAAACGTGACCGCACTGCTAAGTGTGAAAGCAAGGGGTCTGCCACTGTGTTAAAGTGAAAACCATAATAATCAGTCCTTCCAGGAGTTTTTTTTTTTTTGTAAATGTTGTGGCCAAAATGCTTGTTTTTTGGCCTGTTTTTGCAGCAAAGATTCTTTATTTTAAAACTCCTATCAGTGAAAACACAGGTTATGATCGCTGGGCTCATGTTTGACACACAGGGTACACACAGGGCAGTGGAAGCTAAAGTGGTTAAGACTCTGGGTTGTTGATCGGAAGATCAGGATTTAAGCCCCAGCACCACCAAGCTGCCACCGTTGGGTCCTTGAGCAAGGCCCTCAACCCCCTCTGCTCCAGGGGTGGGCTGACCCTGCGCTCTGACCCCCAACCCTCCAAGGATGATATATGCGAAGAACGAATTTTACTGTGCAGTAATGTATACGTGACAGATAAAGGCTTCTTAACTTAACTTTGTAACTTAACATGAATGAAACAGGGCTTTGGCTAATGGTGTATTGTGATGACATCACGCGATGGGTCTCGGATCAAACCTGCAGAAAGTCTGTGGTTACTTTGAAAGTTTGTAAGCTTCTTCAAATATCGTGGCATTGACTATCGTAACTTCTACGATCACGAAATCCTGGAGGGACTGAATACTGTTGTATATATTATATATTGTGACGTATCTATTACCGATCCTCAGCTACTGGACACTGACTCATTTCACAACCACAATCACGTGTACTGTACCAGCGGTCATGATTCCGGTGGACGGCACGGGCACCACGGTGATGCTGTGTGAAGAATGGGGCGGATGCGCTTGTTCCTGCTTCAGGGCACGCCCCCCAGATCCATCCATGGCCATGCCCCCTGCAACTGCCACCACTGCTGTGGTGGGATAGTGGGAGGAGCCATGTGGGTAGGCAGGGTTTTTGTCCTGTTGGCCGAGCTGCTCCTTCACCTTGTTTAGAAACACAACATTCTCAATCTGACACACACACCCACACACATGAGGCATTATGAGGAAAATTATGTGGACACATGGTTTAAGATACGTCTGTGTGTGTGGGAAGTGAAGGGGGGGGGCTGCATGAATTCTCACCTGTCCTTGAACTGGAGACCAGAAGTAGGAGTTAAAATGGGAATCCTCCATCATTCCTGATTTTAAAAAAAGGAGGGCGGGGGGCAAAAAAAAAAAATGAGTAGGAAGATTAGAAATCAGAACAGTCCTGAGGACAGAGTGTGAGAACAGCGCCTGGGCTTCATCACATCATTGTGGGATTAGTATAGAAAATCATCGCAGAGGCTAAAAGGATTGGTGAGAACCTGACCGCTCTCGGTTTGCTGATAAAGAAGTGGGAAAAAAAATATAGTCAAAAGGTCATTAAAGTGGTATCTCTGAGGAAACCCAGAGGGGGATCTCTGTAGAGCTGGATAACTAAAGCATCTGTAGATATTACTGAATCACTAAAGCAGAAATGCGAGTATGAAGTGAAACTGAAGTAGACTGCCAACATCCTGGAACTACACTGAAAAGTAAACATGCAATTTCATTTTTAATAGAAATGTCCCGGAAGAACAGCGGTCCTGAGTGAAGGCCCATCAGGCTAACATGTCCATAAAGCAGTGTGTGTGTGTGTGTGTGTGTGTGTGAGTGTTAGCACACAGCCCCACAGCTACAGCTCTCAGGCCGGGGTTAATAAATAATACCGGATTCTCTGATTGTCTTTGTGCAGTCTCGGGCCGATTCGAACGCAGGCCACTTTAGTTGGCGCGCGCTTTTCTTCTCGAGACACGCAGCTCTAAATACTTATCAAAGCCAGACACAACACACCATCTGCTTATTACTAATGCAAAACAGGAAGTGTTTTTATGGTGGGTTTTATTTTGGGGGAAAAAACCCGGTGCATATCAAAATAAAATGATATAATGTTTATTAAAAAAAAACACAGAGCCTCGTCGGTGACTGATGCAAATTCATTAGCAGCCCGTAACATTATCTTCTGGGAGGTGTAACGTTAACTCACATTCACCCACTCCCGCTGTCGGGCCCGTGAAAATAAACTGAAAAAAAAAAAAAAAAACAGCGCACACGAGGATTGGAGAAAAAAAATAACAAGTGAGAAGGAAAAAAAACCGTCGACGCCGAAACCGAGGCTTCACGCAGGACTTCCGGCACACGGAAGGAGAAGGAGGCCGAAATTAACAGCAAAAAAAAAAACAAGGTTCAAACGAAAAAAAATCAAGCCTAAATTACCCAGTCGTGGAGACTTTGGTTCCCCTCGCCCGGGGATTTCCTCCGCTCGGGATAGTTTGTGAAGTCGCTCCGAAAAACACTCAACTGAAGAAATTCAACGAGTTTTCGTTCCTTCGTTTTTTTCTATTTTTTTCCCTTTTCTTACGGAGTTGCCCGAACTGTCTACGCTCCACTTCCTCCGGGTGAGGTCAAATCGCGCGAACGTCTTCCGTGCGCCGTGATGTCATTTCCCGTTCAGTGAGGTCAAAATATCCAGGGTGCGTCCAAAATCGAGTTGTACATACTACATAAAGGCAACCGGGAGGATTGTAATATTTACCTGGTTTACCTAATATATATATATATATATATATATATATATATATATATATATATATATATATATATATATATAGAGGACATATTGAATATTTAGGGCTACAGTGCTACATGTGTAATGCCATACATATACATGTACATGTATAAAGGTGATATATCAATTAACCTGTTTCTAATGTTCCTTATTACACACACAAACACACACACACACACACACTGCTTTACAACGTTGAAATCATATTGAATATGATTATATGATTTCAGTAAAAAGTAGGCTGCTAGTGGTATTGTAACTCAATGACTGTAAATTCTAACATGATAGTAATGAGTATAATGGTTATGTAATTATACAATAATAATAATAATAACAACAATAATAACAATATTATATAATAATAATAATAATAATAATAATAATAATAATTATTATTATTATTATTATTATTATTATTATAACAGATGTGTGACAGATAAATATGTAAATATATGTCCATCAAATAAATAAGGCCATGGCAGGTAGTATATGCATAGAAAAGTATGCGCAAGTTGTATTTACAGCATATAAAGTGTAAAGAAAAGAGTAATTATATATTTGCAATATGTGTGCATTATGTACATTGTATGTACAACAGTAACAGAGATAATAGACAGCGTATATACAGATAGTATACAGTATACATTTTCGGCCTTGACACAGCGCTAGTTTAAGGACCCTAACCCTGCTCATCACCCTGCCCATCATGCCCACACTGAGACATGGTGGTGGTAGCATCAGACTGAGAGTATTCCTGACTTGTTGGTTGCTTCTCGGACTAATATTCTCCATACATGATGATTACTGATGATATAATACTGATATAACTATATCAGAAAGATATAATTCTGCTTTTTGTGATGTTCTAATCGATTTTTTTTAAAATAAAATAATTTTGTAAACTTTACTAGAATCCTCCCCTCCCCCACTTCAAGTGTGTTATGAGCTGTTTTGTATTAGCTATTTTATTAACATATTATATCACTGAAGCCAGTTTCCGGTATAGTTATTAACACGCTATAATGTTCCAGTAGGTGAATGTTTATACAGAGCGCTGTGTATATCAACTGTGCCAGAATGTAACCCATTAGCACAGGAACTTGTTTTTAGTCATTGTTGTGGAAAATGGCATCCAAGAGAAAACAAAAATCTTTCAATTTATCTATATTTAACTCCCATGTCCAACCAAACAACAGAATATACAAACAAACAAATCTCCGGAAGCCGATGCGACGCCGTTCAACTCTTCAAATGAAGGCTGTATAACAAACCGCCGTCTAGGTATTATAAAGTGCCCTAGATTGGACGTAGGAGGCATTGTCAGATACCATAAATAGTACACAGAAACAGGAAGTAGTAAGCTATTTGGGATTCAGCCGTGCGCTCTGGTTCTTTGTTGACTTCCGTTTTCTCTGTCCACGTTTACAGTTGAGTTCGTCCACCAGGGGTTTTTATAGAAACAGTACGCCAGATATACATCCACTAAATCTCTGACTCCGGGTTTGAAATGACTGAACATATCTTCTAATTTATAGATTTTACAAGAGCGCTTTTATCACCACGAGTCCGTCTCAGCTGGGGTTTAAAGGACTGAGGTGTCGGAGGTGTGCAGATGGGGGAAGTCAGGAAACTGCAGAAGAAGTTGAGGCAGATTGAGAACCTGGAGCTTAAAGTTTCTCTCACCCCAGAAGAAGCAGTGAAGGTACTCAAGTCCAACTCTCTTCAAATCTCGATTATGCACACTGAAGGGTCTGTATGAGCTTAAAACCTACAGGCGAGCTCCAGAAGAGCCTCAGGGTCTCCTATAGTGAATAAGCAATGCCCTAATGAATTTATAATCAAGTCATGAGTGTACACTGATCAGGCATAACATTATGACCACTGAGAGGTGAAGTGAGTAACACTGATTATCTCCTCATCATGGCACCTGTTAGTGGGTGGGATATATTAGGCAGCAAGGGAACATTTTATCCTCAAAGTTGATGTGTTAGAAGCAGGAAAAATGGACAAGCGTAAGGATTTGAGCGAGATTGACAAGGGCCAGATTGTGATGGCTAGACCACTGGATCAGAGCATCTCCAAAACTGCAGCTCTTGTGGGGTGTTCCCGGTCTGCAGTGGTCAGTATTTATCAAAGTGGTCCAAGGAAGGAACAGTGGTGAACCAGTGAAAGGGTCATGGGCGGCCAAGGCTCATTGATGCATGAGAAGAGCAAAGGCTGGCCCGTGTGATCCGATTCAGCAGACGAGCTACTGTTGCTCAGATTGCTGAAGAAGTTAATGCTGGTTCTGATCGAAAGGTGTCAGAATACACAGTGCATGACGGGTCAGGGCTGTTTTGGCAGCAAAAGGGAGACCAGCACAATTTTAGGCAGGTGGCCATAATGTTATGCCTGGTCAGTGTATGTGTATAATACTGCAAGGCAAGAAAGAGTTTACTGTCACTAATTTACACTAAAAAGAAGACATGATAAAACCTTCAAGATATGCAAAATTGTGTCCCAAGCCCACAAGAAAGATTTGCAACAGAGATGCAAATCCCTAAACATAAGAGATTTCAAAACATGGCATTTATTTCTTTACTTTCTATTAAATAGAGGTGACCCTGGGGTTCAGATGAGTTTGAAAACTTCTTGAACTGACCCCCTTATTTCAGGGGGTCATCCCATATCATCTGTTTACCACATTGTCTCCTTTGTCTCCATTTAATGGCCAAATTATATTTATAATAAGTAGTAAAATGGTTAATAGTCAATTTAAATCAGCATAAAATGAGATAAAAGATGCACAGGTTTATTATTAGTAATAAAATAATAATACATTAGTTTATTATTTGTATAAGTATCATACAGGACCTACAAGCTTCATAACTGTTTTTGTTCTCACTGAATCATCATTCTTCAGGATGCTTTTATGCAAATGTAATACACGCTCATCATTTTTCAAAGCCTTGGTTTTTTGCTAACATGCCATGAATTAATCACAAATTATCAGCTAAATTTGATATGATTGTGACAGATTAATCAGGCTTGGGGTCAAAGTTCGTCTGTGAGGTGGATCTAGTATTAACCTCTTTGTATTAAGGGACACCGTGTACCTGCCATGGCTAATCTACTCCATATGACATGAAAAACAATGTATACATTTAATTCTTGGCCAAACTGTTTCCTAAATCCTACGAATAGCCTTCAGGATAGAGATAAAACATTTCTTGCTGTGTTTGTCGCACAGATCCATGTACACTATTAACTTATACTCTGCCATTTAACATCAGAGTACACTAGTGAGTGTTTTCACTCAAAAATAGTAATAACTTTTAGGAAATGATTTTCTGCACCATTAAACAGGAGATGCAGTATTACTCTGCAGTGATATTAACTGACACCGCCTGGAAGCCCCTTCCCCTTTCCATATCTCGCATGCTCTCGACTGGGACTTGCTTTCTGTCAGACTCTCGCTTTATGTCAGGCTAAATAGAGACCTTTTTCTTGGGTCAGTAAAATGAACTAAAATCTATCAATGTAGGTTTGACTTAGCATACATTAGACATGTATATGGTTACATATGTTCATTATATTCATTAGGAATGCAAATATGGTTACGCTTTATTCATTAGGGATGTAAAATCGGTTACACTATATAATGATGTAAATACACTTACACTATGTTCACTGGGGAGATAATATATTCACACTATATTACTTAAAAATGCAAAATGGTTACACTATGTGTAAGTGTGTATGTGTACATGTTAGCATAGACACACTGCCACAGCTTTTTAGGTCAATATTTTTGGGGCCATTTTTTTTTCTTTTGTTAAAAACAAAAGTGGTGCTTTTGCCATTTTTTTAAACACCAATTTTGGTTTTCATGGGAGGAAAAGTGCTGCTTGACACTTTAAGCATGATAACAGTAAAGGAAATGTCGGCCAAGTGGACATTAGATAACCAAATTATAAAAGGGTGATATTAAGCATGTTTTATTACTATAATAATAATAATAATAATAATAATAATAATAATAATAATAATAATTATTATTATTATTATTATTAATTCTAATAATAATATATATATATATATATATATACACTATATTGCCAAAAGTATTCACTCACCTGCCTTGACTCGCATATGAACTTAAGTGACATCCCATTCCTAGTCCATAGGGTTCAATATGACGTCG